>NC_068549.1:17332089-17342089 GCF_026212275.2 Microplitis demolitor | reverse complement strand
TTGCTCGGAAACAAGTAAGTCGATACTCAGTTTTTAATTTGTACACTAAATTTTAGTTATACATAATAGTATATAAACGCCGTAGCGATTTACCACATAAAGAGTCATTCAGTCATAGACATCGACCCGTGGTACTGTTGCGTTGAGATTGTATATCTAGCCGTAGCCAGTATCCGTCAGTGCTTACTCGAACCGCTTCAACTGACTACTCTTTCATACTAGTACGAGCCGGCGACTAAAAAAGCTACAGTTGCGCGATTACTGCCAGCCGCGTCAACGGCGGCGGATACAACGGTAGCTCCCTGTATCTAAATTACCTGTTGCCACTTGCACAATTTTTTCAATATAAAATTATTTATTTTAATACACACAATATTATTATTAATTTTTTTTTTTTTTTTTTTTTTTCAATATAATTTAATTGTTTCGATAAAAATTTTAAATTATTTATATTTTTTTTTTTTTTTTTTTTAATTGAATATAAAATAATTTAATACATGATAATAATAAAAAATATATTATCAGTTATATAAAATAACTAATTTTTGTCATTTATTACATAAAAATTAAAAATAGATAAATTTAATAAATTATTTTTTCTCTTAACATATCTCTATTATTTCGATATAAATATTTATTTAATGATTTTCTTTTTTTTTTTAAATTAACTATATAATGATTTTAAAATTGTTTAATATATTATAATAATAATGAAAAAAATATTATCAGTTATATAAATACATGTTGGTACTTAGAATAGTTTTCAATATAAAAATTTTTTTTTTATTTTAATATATATAGATATTATTATTATTATTATTATTATTATTATTATTATTATTATTATTATTATTATTATTATTATTATCGTATACAGTTGATGCATTGATTATTATTTATTAATTTATTCTAATTTATATACATTTTATTATTATTATTATTTTATTTTTAACATAATTTTATTGTTTTGATAAAAATGTTTATCTACTTATTTATTTTTATTGAACATAAATTAATTTTAAAATATATTATAACGATTGAAATATAATTCTTATTATTTATTCATTAAAAATATAAATAAATAATTTTAATAAATTATTTTTCATTATAAGTGTCGTTTACATTTGATATATTGATAGTATTCAATTTATACAATTTCACATGCAAACCATCACAAAACATTGTTTGGAAAATATTAAAACAAATAATATTTTATTAATTTATTTTGTTCTATAAATAAAAAAAAAAATTATTTTAATTATTTCCGGTATTAGAAAACTTTCTTATTATATTTATTTAAATATTTTTTTTTAAACATATTTATATTTTAATTGACTTTATATTCAATTACTTAATCTGATAAAAAAAAACTTTATTGATACATAAAGAGAAAATAATAATAATAATAATAATAATAATAATAATAATATTTTTTCTATACCCAATTTCAGTTAACTACATGATCCAAGTGATAAAATTGTCTCTATCTAGATCAATTCTTATATTATTATTATTTAATTTTATTTTTTTCGAAAAAAAATTAGAAAAGAAAATACCTTAATTTGATCAAATTTACACATAAATCTTTACATTCTACACTCGACTATTCGTGTAAGGTTTTTATTATTTTACTATGACATCTACAACAGACATTGGTTCGCACCGTTTTCAACATTTTAACAATTCTTATTCATTTTAAATTAAAAATTGAATTTGTATAATATATAATTATTATTTCTCTATCAATCTTTCATTTAATTTATTTTCAATTATATAGAATCCAAATATATTTTTTTTAATATATTAACTATAATCAATTAATATAATAATTCAAATTATATTATAATGAACATAAACATTGTAAAAAAAATAAATTAATTATTTTAAATTTACAGTTATTTCATTGTTATTATTTATTGTATTTCTTTGTAACAAAATTTGCCTTAAGAGTTTTAACTCAAGACCAATGCATTTTTATAATTATTATATTAAATCTTAAAATTCATTAATTAATAATGAAATGGAAAAATAAATATCAGTATTATTACTATATTAACAAAACTTCAAATGAATTTGTAAACTGCAGTAGTACTTAAACTACACTTTGATTGCTTTATGTCCAATAAACCGAGCTCAATTATATTATATTTAACTTTAATAAATTTTTATCACTACATCAGCTACTAGATTTTTTTATTTTTTTCAAATAAATAAAAATTGTTTTATTTACTAAAAATTTTTATTCATTTATTAAAATTAATATTACTTTTTTTTCTCACTAATAATAAATAATAATTTATTCATAGATATAGATAATTACATTCTTTTAGATTTTTACATTTTAGTTTACTTTCAATTATTTTACTCAATTATATCACAGCTTTTTTAATTCTTACTTTTCATTGATATCTTATTTTTTTTCTCTCACTAATTTTATGTATTCCTTAACATTTTTAAAAACTATTGATAGTATTATTTTTTTTTTTTTTTTGTTTTCCTTTACTTATCTTAAATATTTACAAATATGTGGCAAAATTTAACTGCCACATATTGAATATTTATATGTAATATTAAAAATTTAATTACTAATGAAACTATTAATTTTCTAATTACATATTATTTTACTGTTCATATCTTTAAATTCTCAGAATTTATATTTTATTGAATGATAAATTTAATTTAGTATTACGATATTTATAAATCCTCTCATGACTCGGTAATCTGTGATAGTACTTGTGTTGTGCATTGAATATCATTAACTTAGGCAATTGCTTAACGACCAATATACCATTATTTATTATCCATAGAGTACTATCTTCTATTCCAAACAATATATTATAATCATACTAAACACTAGATTTTTTACTTATAATTTTTTTTTTTTTTTTTAATGAGTTTAAACTTTTAAACTAATTAAAAATTTTTATTCATCTATCATATTTCAATTTTTTAAAATAACAATACAAATATTAATAATGATAATGGACATGAAATTCGATCATAATTACTTCAAAATTTTCTTACATCTTGATGCTTTACTAAAATCATGTTATATACTCACGAGTCAACGGCGGGAGTAAACTTACTATACGCTACGGGCTTCACTACTAACGCTTTGCCTCGACGAACCCAATAATCAACCAACATAGTGTATTTTTTTTATGAATACTTTTTGGTTATTTTTAATTATTATATACATATTAAACTAATTACATATCATATGCTTTATTAATAATCATAAATTACAATCTATTTTTATTCATTATACATATTTTATTAGTAAAACTATTTTAATTAAACATTCATTTATTGCTTATATTTTTTTTAATGAAATTTGCAGCAATATAAAAGATTTATTTTGCATTCACACATATATTAAATATTTAAATATCTGGAAATTAAAATGTCCTCTTTTTATTCAATAGAAACGTAACTTTAGTATTCTAGTTAAAATTGATGATGAAAATAATAATTCTGGTAAAGTTTGAGCTCTTAATATTAATATTAAAAAGTTCCTCTAGTTTAAATAACATAGGAATAAAAAAAAATTTGGTGTTTAGAATTTTATACCTCGGCAAACGCTCATAAAAAAAAAATCTTATCATTTTTTTATAAATCCATCTGCTTAAAAGTTATTCGATTTATCATAAAATGTTATTGAATCATTTTTATAGAAAATTTTATTTTCTACAAATTATCTTAAATATAATTTTTTCAAATTCTGCATAAGTTTTTAATTATTTCTAGTTTAATGTCAAGCTCTTCAAAAAAGTAATATTCTGATTGATTTCAAATTTAACTACAATTATTCAACAATTTTTTTTTACAAGTATTTTTATTCATGCACAAGTGAACGACAGGAGTATGTTTATACTGTACTCAATTGCTCATCACTATACTTGCGTTTTGCTTCGACCAATCGATAATCATTACTCAACATAGTCTAACTTTTGTACAAATACTTTTTCTTTATCTTTATTATGTTTTCACATTTCATTACCTATATTAAACAATTTCTTATTATTATTTTATTAAATTTTAATATTTATATCTTTATTGTTCACTTTTAAAAAAAAAATTTTTTTTTTTTTAAATTATAAATATTACATATTTGTTTTGTGTCCAATAAATATAAACCACCAAATATTACCATCAAAATTTTCATAAAGCAAGTCAAAAAATATTAATATAAATAAAAATTATTTTTTTAAACACCAGAAATATTTATTTTGTACACAATTACAAAATTAAAATCAATCTTAAAATTGATTTAAGTATATATATATATATATATATATATAAATAATGCACACATTATTGAAGCATTATATTTCATTAAAGTGATAATAAGTATTCACTTTTCATTATATAATAAAGTCATTTTATTTTTTAATCATTGTATTTGCTGAAATGTTTATTTATAATAAAGATAATATTACTAGCTATACAATAAACTTAGTAATTAGACTAATTCATCGATTTCTATATATATATATATATTGTTCCAATCAGAAAAAAAACTTTCTTAATCTGATCAAATTGAAAAATTCAACAGTAATCATTAATTCACAACGTTTTCAGATTCGATTCTTATTTATTTTATTTTTATGTCTTATCATTTAATAAAAGTTTGAATGAATATAAAAATAGAAAGGCCCTGAGATACCACAAAATTAATTATAATATATTTTCACTTAGTTTATTGTTATTATTTGTTGGGTTTATTTATAACACAATTTATTTCGAACTGATTCAAGACTCATATAGATATTCTCAATTATTGTACATACTTTTATTTTTCTAATCATTTATATTTTTAATGTACATTTATATCTTTGAATTCCTATAGTTTACGTAACTCTAAGGAATTAGTAAACTGCGGTAGTACTTGAGCTAGGCTTTTTGAATGCAGTTAGCTTACGCAGTTGCTTATTATCATCCAATAAACGGTGCTTAATAATATTTTTCTACGTTATTATAAATAAACTAGTAATCTTTGAAATTTAATAAATTTTTAATTACATAAACCTTTTTTTTTTTTTTACTATTATTATTATTATTATTATTATTATTATTATTATTATTATTGAAATAAGTAATTACTTTAATCCTTCTCTTTTCCTCGAAATTTTTATATTCTTTAAATAAAATATATTGATAGTATTTTATTTATTTTTTATTTCTGTTCTTATCTTCAATATTAACAGTTGAATTCAACTGATCTTATAGTATACGAAATATTGTATTGATGGTACACTGTAACAAACCCATATTCAGAAACCAACATTGTCATTATTATTATCACTATTTTATTTTTTAACTAAGTATAAATACTTAATAATTATCACGTGTATGACATAATTAATTAAAAATTTTGTTAAAATCGGTAAACCGCGGTAGTATACCAACTGCACTCTATGCTCAATACCTATTAATTATTTCTCCACTGCTCATCTTTTTTTATATAAATTAAAATTTTTAAAGCTCTAAAATTGATAAATCTAGTTTTCCATGTTAAAAACAAGAAACCAAAAAATTCTCTCAAAAACATTTCTCATTTCAAATTCACTATTATTCTATTTTTAATTAGTTTATAATAAATACAGTTTATTTCATTGAATTTTCGCTTTAAAAAAAAAAAAAAAAAAAAATTGAATCTAATCTAATTGGATATTATGACATTTATCATTTGTAAAATTTGGAAGAATTTTTTATGACAATGAGCCTACATTACCGGAGTAGAATTTAAATAAAACTACTATACGAAAGATTTTAATTTTATTACTTTTATTAAAATATTACATATAATAATTTACTGAATCTAGTCTCAAAAAAATTTTTTTTTCTCTTTATATTTTCATATAATTAAAAACTATAAATAAAATCTAAATACAATGTAGTTTATGATGTATATAATTTTGTTTCAATTTTTAGTGTTAGCTATTACTTTTAATAGTAAATTATTTTCTAAACATCATCTTGTCTATTGATATCAATTTTTTTTTTTTTATTTTATTTGTGGAAACATTTGTAGTAAAGAGAATATTTCCAACGATAAAAAAATATTGATAATATATATTCATCATCCGATGAGTATTCTTACAAAATTTTTAAGAAGTCAAGTTAACTTTCATTAATTCATCGATTATTATTTGTATCGATATATATATATATATATATATATATATATATATATATATATATATATATTTCATAGTTTATGCATATTATTTGATATGTTTACAAAAAAAATTCTTATATTAACTTTAGTATAGTCAGTTAAATATGCTTAAAATTTATTATAACTAACTCATGATAATTTTTTTTTTTATTGCTCTCTCACAGAAAATACTAAAATATAATTGCGTAGCTTTAAACAGAATTAACTCTGCTATTTGTTATTCCATCATTTACAGTTCTTAAAATAATCTTCACGACGATTTGGATAATCATAATTTATTTGATCAATACCACGCGTTAATGAATAACTCTAACTAAGGTATACTACCGCGGTTTACCGATTTTAACAAAATTTTTAATTAATTATGTCATACACGTGATAATTATTAAGTATTTATACTTAGTTAAAAAATAAAATAGTGATAATAATAATGACAATGTTGGTTTCTGAATATGGGTTTGTTACAGTGTACCATCAATACAATATTTCGTATACTATAAGATCAGTTGAATTCAACTGTTAATATTGAAGATAAGAACAGAAATAAAAAATAAATAAAATACTATCAATATATTTTATTTAAAGAATATAAAAATTTCGAGGAAAAGAGAAGGATTAAAGTAATTACTTATTTCAATAATAATAATAATAATAATAATAATAATAATAATAATAATAGTAAAAAAAAAAAAAAGGTTTATGTAATTAAAAATTTATTAAATTTCAAAGATTACTAGTTTATTTATAATAACGTAGAAAAATATTATTAAGCACCGTTTATTGGATGATAATAAGCAACTGCGTAAGCTAACTGCATTCAAAAAGCCTAGCTCAAGTACTACCGCAGTTTACTAATTCCTTAGAGTTACGTAAACTATAGGAATTCAAAGATATAAATGTACATTAAAAATATAAATGATTAGAAAAATAAAAGTATGTACAATAATTGAGAATATCTATATGAGTCTTGAATCAGTTCGAAATAAATTGTGTTATAAATAAACCCAACAAATAATAACAATAAACTAAGTGAAAATATATTATAATTAATTTTGTGGTATCTCAGGGCCTTTCTATTTTTATATTCATTCAAACTTTTATTAAATGATAAGACATAAAAATAAAATAAATAAGAATCGAATCTGAAAACGTTGTGAATTAATGATTACTGTTGAATTTTTCAATTTGATCAGATTAAGAAAGTTTTTTTTCTGATTGGAACAATATATATATATATATAGAAATCGATGAATTAGTCTAATTACTAAGTTTATTGTATAGCTAGTAATATTATCTTTATTATAAATAAACATTTCAGCAAATACAATGATTAAAAAATAAAATGACTTTATTATATAATGAAAAGTGAATACTTATTATCACTTTAATGAAATATAATGCTTCAATAATGTGTGCATTATTTATATATATATATATATATATATATACTTAAATCAATTTTAAGATTGATTTTAATTTTGTAATTGTGTACAAAATAAATATTTCTGGTGTTTAAAAAAATAATTTTTATTTATATTAATATTTTTTGACTTGCTTTATGAAAATTTTGATGGTAATATTTGGTGGTTTATATTTATTGGACACAAAACAAATATGTAATATTTATAATTTAAAAAAAAAAAAATTTTTTTTTTAAAAGTGAACAATAAAGATATAAATATTAAAATTTAATAAAATAATAATAAGAAATTGTTTAATATAGGTAATGAAATGTGAAAACATAATAAAGATAAAGAAAAAGTATTTGTACAAAAGTTAGACTATGTTGAGTAATGATTATCGATTGGTCGAAGCAAAACGCAAGTATAGTGATGAGCAATTGAGTACAGTATAAACATACTCCTGTCGTTCACTTGTGCATGAATAAAAATACTTGTAAAAAAAAATTGTTGAATAATTGTAGTTAAATTTGAAATCAATCAGAATATTACTTTTTTGAAGAGCTTGACATTAAACTAGAAATAATTAAAAACTTATGCAGAATTTGAAAAAATTATATTTAAGATAATTTGTAGAAAATAAAATTTTCTATAAAAATGATTCAATAACATTTTATGATAAATCGAATAACTTTTAAGCAGATGGATTTATAAAAAAATGATAAGATTTTTTTTTTATGAGCGTTTGCCGAGGTATAAAATTCTAAACACCAAATTTTTTTTTATTCCTATGTTATTTAAACTAGAGGAACTTTTTAATATTAATATTAAGAGCTCAAACTTTACCAGAATTATTATTTTCATCATCAATTTTAACTAGAATACTAAAGTTACGTTTCTATTGAATAAAAAGAGGACATTTTAATTTCCAGATATTTAAATATTTAATATATGTGTGAATGCAAAATAAATCTTTTATATTGCTGCAAATTTCATTAAAAAAAATATAAGCAATAAATGAATGTTTAATTAAAATAGTTTTACTAATAAAATATGTATAATGAATAAAAATAGATTGTAATTTATGATTATTAATAAAGCATATGATATGTAATTAGTTTAATATGTATATAATAATTAAAAATAACCAAAAAGTATTCATAAAAAAAATACACTATGTTGGTTGATTATTGGGTTCGTCGAGGCAAAGCGTTAGTAGTGAAGCCCGTAGCGTATAGTAAGTTTACTCCCGCCGTTGACTCGTGAGTATATAACATGATTTTAGTAAAGCATCAAGATGTAAGAAAATTTTGAAGTAATTATGATCGAATTTCATGTCCATTATCATTATTAATATTTGTATTGTTATTTTAAAAAATTGAAATATGATAGATGAATAAAAATTTTTAATTAGTTTAAAAGTTTAAACTCATTAAAAAAAAAAAAAAAAATTATAAGTAAAAAATCTAGTGTTTAGTATGATTATAATATATTGTTTGGAATAGAAGATAGTACTCTATGGATAATAAATAATGGTATATTGGTCGTTAAGCAATTGCCTAAGTTAATGATATTCAATGCACAACACAAGTACTATCACAGATTACCGAGTCATGAGAGGATTTATAAATATCGTAATACTAAATTAAATTTATCATTCAATAAAATATAAATTCTGAGAATTTAAAGATATGAACAGTAAAATAATATGTAATTAGAAAATTAATAGTTTCATTAGTAATTAAATTTTTAATATTACATATAAATATTCAATATGTGGCAGTTAAATTTTGCCACATATTTGTAAATATTTAAGATAAGTAAAGGAAAACAAAAAAAAAAAAAAATAATACTATCAATAGTTTTTAAAAATGTTAAGGAATACATAAAATTAGTGAGAGAAAAAAAATAAGATATCAATGAAAAGTAAGAATTAAAAAAGCTGTGATATAATTGAGTAAAATAATTGAAAGTAAACTAAAATGTAAAAATCTAAAAGAATGTAATTATCTATATCTATGAATAAATTATTATTTATTATTAGTGAGAAAAAAAAGTAATATTAATTTTAATAAATGAATAAAAATTTTTAGTAAATAAAACAATTTTTATTTATTTGAAAAAAATAAAAAAATCTAGTAGCTGATGTAGTGATAAAAATTTATTAAAGTTAAATATAATATAATTGAGCTCGGTTTATTGGACATAAAGCAATCAAAGTGTAGTTTAAGTACTACTGCAGTTTACAAATTCATTTGAAGTTTTGTTAATATAGTAATAATACTGATATTTATTTTTCCATTTCATTATTAATTAATGAATTTTAAGATTTAATATAATAATTATAAAAATGCATTGGTCTTGAGTTAAAACTCTTAAGGCAAATTTTGTTACAAAGAAATACAATAAATAATAACAA